>NW_026781903.1:0-33054 GCF_031769215.1 Ylistrum balloti
CAAGAGGCTTGTGGGCGGTCTTCAGTTCTTTGGACAGTTTTAGAACCTGTCCATCTGTCCCAGCATTTTGGCAGACAGAACAGAACTGATATATGCATACTTACAAAGTATTTTTTATAGTTCCTAAGTTTGAAGGCTTAATTTTCAATGAAATGGAACTGATAACACTATTTCTCGTTGTAACATTTTATATAGAAGTCTTCAATACAACATGAAGGTATTCATATTTCATTTGGATGGATGTGCCAACATCATTATGTAAATCAGTAATGCAGATGCTAAGTTGGTTTTTACCTCTGTTTTCATACATATGGGAGCATACAATATTGGCATGTGAACAAGCAATGTCTTCTACTTTGTACTAGTTGGTGTAATTTGAGTAAACAGTCAAAGTCTAACCAATTTTTAATGTTTTTTTCTACCCGTCACCCCCCCCAATTTGGACACTCTACAAGAAAGGGGTTTAAGAAACCTATATTTATGGACCTAGAGAATAATCCATCAAGAGCTTCAAGAAGGAATGATAACAAAGAAATTGACAAAATTCAAGCTGGCCAACTGTTGGTCATTTTCTTACTGTAATCAGACCCTAGATAAAGGGATAATACATACTTAGCAACAAAGAGAAATTTACATCAATTTCTAAAAAAAGAAAATCCAAACAGTGCTTTTCAATAATATCAATAACATTATTTGATTGTCACAATTGAAGATTATGGCATGAAAGTTCTTTTTTTATTAAGAATACTGTGTAATAGAGTCAAACTGATTGTGACGTCATGTACCAAGGAGAACCTACACATCTAATCTAACCAGTAACTATTGTACATAGTAAATGTGAACACGTCATGTACCAAGGAGAACCTACACATCTGATCTAACCAGTAACTATTGTAAGTAGGAATGTGACGTCATGTACCAAGGGAGAACCTACACATCTGATGTACCAAGGAGAACCTACACACCAGTAACTATTGTAAGTAGGAATGTGATGTCATGTACCAAGGAGAACCTACACATCTGATCTAACCAGTAACTATTGTAAATAGGAAGGAATACCAAGGAGTGATATAACCAGTATCATGAACCTACAAATCTAATCTAACCAGTAACTATAAGTAGGGTAACTATTGTAAGTAGGAATGTGTACACATACACATCTGATCTAACCAGTAACTATTGTAAGTAGGAATGTGACGTCATGTACCAAGGAGAACCTACTATTGTAAGTAGGAAAATCTAATCTAACCAGTAACTATTGTAAGTAGGAATCTAACCAGTAACTATTGTACATAGGAATGTGACGTCATGTACCAAGGGAGACCTTCACATCTGATTTAACCAGTAACTATTGTACATAGGAATGTGACGTCATGTACCACAGACAACCTACACATCTGATCTAACCAGTAACTATTGTACATAGGAATGTGACGTCATGTACCAAGGAGAACCTACACATCTGATCTAACCAGTAACTATTGTAAGTAGGAATGTGACGTCATGTACCAAGGAGAACCTACAAATCTAATCTAACCAGTAACTATTGTACATAGAAATGTGACATCATGTACCAAGGAGAACCTACACATCTGATCTAACCAGTAACTATTGTAAGTAGGAATGTGACGTCATGTACCAAGGAGAACCTACAAATCTAATCTAACCAGTAACTATTGTAAGTAGGAATGTGACATCATGTACCAAGGAGAACCTACACATCTGATCTAACTAGTAGCTATTGTAAGTAGGAATGTGACGCCATGTACCAAGGAGAACCTACACATCTGATCTAACCAGTAACTATTGTACGTAGGAATGTGACATCATGTACCAAAGAAAACCATAAGCCCCATGGAACTCACTCCAACATAAATATACTACAACATGTTCTTAAACAAACCTAAATGCTTTTGTGGACTTTTTTCACTGGTCTTGTTTTCTTTGTGTGATGGTAGACCCGCAAATAAAACAACAATGCTTTCACACAGATTTTAAGATCAACAGTATTGAAGACAATTCTACAATGTACCAAGCTGAACCAGAAATCAGTGCGATACATCAACCCCCATATCCATACTGCTTCTATACATCAGGCCCAGTCACATTATACTGCAAGGAATTATTATTTCTAAGGTTCATTCTAATAAATTATACAGGAGACCTACAATTCTGATCTAACGATTGTACATAGGAATGTGACATCATGTACCACGGGTGTGATATCTGCTCCAACCTGTAACTACGCTGGAAAGGAATGTGACATAATGTATGATGGGGAGACGTTGGACACCAATAAATGTACAAAACCTTATAGAGGTAGTATCAGTCTCATCACTGGTCTTAAGTAAGTAGCATACCCACTATGACCTAGTAGAAGTATAGCAACACAATAAATTGAATACAATGTGTACGTACTATAGCCCTTCAGGTGGTCCTTCATCAATATCTGTACCCATTCCTTTACCGTGTAGTATTTTATCTCTCCTCCATCAAGATAACATGGTTTGGGTTCATCAGAAAACACACATCCATAAAATTTTGCCACAGAAACCTCAATAACTTTTTTAGATCTGTTTTCAGGATCTACATTATGAAATCGTACATCATAATATTGACATATTTCATCTGGATCTGCATTTTCTCCATTATGTCTAATCCATAGCATCTTTTCTGACATTGTCTTCTTAATTTCCTGACGAATAGCATCATCTTTATTGAATTGAACTCCACAAACAACAGGAGTTTTACTGCAAGTTGAACCTTTTTTCGTTTCAGAGTTTTGTTTCTCTTCGATTCCAAAATACATGCTCCCTCCATTTTTGTTTTGACAAAATGCTGTTGTGTACTCTCTGATGTTTTTACACATACTATTGATATCATTAAAAGACTTGAGCTGAATATTTGTAGATTCATGCAGATAGGAACATTTCTTTCCCAGTCTCAATTTTCCATGTTTTTCATCACAATGTACATGTGTGACACTAGGGTGATAGTTTGGTGGTGTTTTTGTTGATTGTAGCAAGCGTCTTTGTATTTCTTCAATTCCAACTTTTCTGTGGTTGTTCTCATTTACAGTGTAAACTTTTGATTCAAGTGGAAAAGTAAACTGTAGACCTTCTTTAATATAATAGAGCAGCCATTTCCCATCCCCTTTCCAAACTGACTGGTACCAGCTCTGGAATTCACCCACCTTTCCTCTGTATGTAGCCATTTGTTGCATTCCATCACTCACCATGGTAGTAAACTGGTCCTTGTACAAGGGGTCATTGGTTTTATCTACTCCATCATAGTTCTGATTTCTTATAATTAGAACTCCATCTCCAGAATTTCTTAATGCCATCACTTTCTCAAAAAACTCAGATTTGAAATTTTTCTTATTTAATCTTGGTTTTCCCTTCTCCTGGTCTATTTCTATATTCTGAATTGGAATTTCCATCCGCAAAACATTTTTACCTCCAAACATATCATCTGTAGGATCATCTGGACGACTATTACCTTGTTGTTCACTTGCGTCTGAAAGTTGCCTCTCCATTGTTAGTGCCTAACCCAAGGTTAATAACGAGATTTGACCATTAGTTACAGATTGAACAACTCATTATGACATGACCACTCTTCGAGGAACCGTGGCCTGGTCATTGTCTGTACTAACAAAATAGTTCCTCCAAACTCTTTTCACTTTCATGTACCATTTCATTTCTGTTTGGAGATGAATTTGAATCCCAGTGAAAATCATTCCTTAAGAGACCCTGCAAATAAAAAAAAATCAATTAATAATGTATTTCTTGATGAATATAGAAAACAGACTGAAGATAAGATATGTTTTCCATAGGGGTTTAGAACAGGTCTTCTTACATTTATCATAACAAGATGCTAACTGACTTCCTGAATTCTATAAAAACAGACCCAGTGGGCCTTTATCTATCAACTGGCTTTGGTTTTGCTGTAATTGCTTCATCAAAACTAAAGGAATTCTAGATATCCAAGCACACAACATAAAATAGACTCCCGTGGGTACCAACCCTCTGTCCCTACACAGACATCCAGACAATCCACGCTTCAAACCAAACTGATACAGAATCCTGCCATTTTTACAGATGATGGATTGGGGTCAAGACCCACAATTTACCATATCCAAAATTGATTCCCTTCACACAAGAATGCTTCAGACCAAATTTTATCCAATCTTTCTTACAGGAGGAGTGGGATTCTAAAGAATTTGCTCCATTTCCTCTATTGGGCCCTGCCCCTCCCACCTGAGGGACAGAGACCCATGGTTGATAGAAAATTGATTCCTTTTCACATAAAAAAAATACAATGGTAGACAAAATCCAATTATTTCTACAGGAGAAGTAGGATTTCAAAGAATTTGATCCTTTTTCTCATTGAGTCCCACCCTTCCAACCTAGGGAGCCAAGACTAACTTTCACACAAAATTTATTCCACTTCACCAATCAATGATTCAGACCAATTTTGGGAAATATTCAATCATTCCCACAAGAAGAGTAAGATTTCAAAGAATTTGCTCTCTTTCCCCTATTGGGTCCTCCCCATTCCATACCAGGGGGTTGAGACCCACCATTTATACAATATTGATTACCCTTCACCCATCAATGCTTCACACCAATTTTGGGCAAAATCCAATCATTCATACAGAAGTAGGATTCTAAAATTTCCCCTTTTTGGCCCCACCCTGAAGACCCCTTGTGACTATACAAAATTTGGACTTTCCTTAGGGATACTTCTGACTAAATCTGGTCAAAATCCTGTCAGTTGTTTATGACTAGTAGCAATTTGTATCAAAAAGTTGACAGAGAGACCATGTGGGCTGAAAAAAATTGTAAACAAATTATGCTTTATCATTTAATGTTTGTTCAGTACTTTTTTTTGAGATTTGAAATATCAAGTCTTAATGCCTGAATGTTGTAGTTGTGCTAGGTATATTCTACTCCTTCTGAGAATTTTTAAACATGATCAAATAACTTTTATTCAAAAGATTCAAGTTGACGAAAACTATGAGGAATTTTATGGTCACCATAATGATCTCAATGAGAAATTTTCTATTCCTTTGTGTGATATGAAGCTGGATGTGTTTGATGCTCGTTAGTTTGCCTGTTGGTTCTGTTGTTGTATACCTGGTTCTCATTTGAGACTTGTGACATTACTTGGATTGACCAAGATTTACATCGCAGGTGTTGTCGATAAAGCAGAAGATGCATACTTTACCAACCGAAAGCCTATTGAGGAAGCCAAGCAGAACATCTCCATTACATTATTCAATTTTAAAGAATGTAAAGATGGAGAGTTGGAGAGAGGTATTTTACAAGGAGAATCTCTTTCAGGGTAAACTTTAAATATGCCAGGCAATTGTGCCATGGAAAACGAAACTATTCGGTGTGGGGAACAGAAGGCAAAGTGATTCAGTTAGAAAATGTAACTCACGAAAAGGACCTTGGTGTCATAATAGATGAGGACTTGAAAACTCATATTCATTCAATGGTGAACAAAGCGAACAATATATTTGGACTTATTAGAAGATCTTTTGTTTATTTAGACGAATCAATGTTTAAACAACTGTTTAAAGCTTTAGTCAGACCCCATTTGGAATATGCTGGAAGTGTATGGAATCCATTCAAAATAGAAGATATCAATTTAATTGAAAATGTTCAGAGATGAGCAACAAAGCTTCTTCATGGTTTCAAGAACTTAACATATTCCCAACTTTTGGAGACACTCAATCTTCCAACACTTGTTCATAGAAGAAAGAAGATTTGATAAATGTTTTCAAAATAGTTAAAAGTATATATGACAGCAGGGTAACTGGGAACTTTTTTCAGATGGACACTCCTAGAAGAACCAGAGGCCATTCTTTGAAGATCTATAAAAATTGATGTCGACTTGAAAGCAGGAAGAATTTGTTCACATACAGGGTGGTAGATCCTTTGAACAATTTGCCGCAACATGTCATTAATGTCCAAACTGTTATAGAATTTGAAAAACTGCTTGATGAGCTCAGGAAAGATAATCGTTTCTATTATAATTAATGAATCACAAACTCAAGCCATTACACCGAACTGTTAGTACACTCTACTGTTATTTTCATGTTTATATTTGATATGGATTTAGACTAGAGGGTTTTTTTTAGAAAGCCTGCGTCTATAATTTATCCTAATAACTGATATCACAGAATTATGAAAAGTCAATAAATATATATAAAGACCTACCATTAAAGACTGTATCATTCCATGATGAACAGACAAAACATTCCTCTGCTTCGCACGGGAACGCCGCCCTAAAGGACAACGACAACGCGGAAGTTAAATCGAAAAGGGCCGTTTTCTATTTTTGGTTTGACCTAAAAACAGTTCTATATTTAATTTGTTTATGCGATAAATGAGGGCAGGCCTTCTCATCTTCTTTGCTTTCTGGATAATTTCGAATAAAACCTCTCGATGCCTTTATTAATATTTACAGGTCCGTTCCGATATAAGTCTGAAATGTTACTTTGAACGAAACATGATCGGCTGATCTTCATAAATGAACAACCCATGGAAATTTCCAGTAACTAATGACGTCATCTTAGTTTTGATTTGTGAGTGTGACCATGTATGGGCGTATTTAATCGAATATTTAGTCAGCTTTTAGAATTATTCTTCAGTTTCGTATTTTTTCGCGCCAAAATGTTTACAATATTTAATAATTATTTTTCACTTAATTTCATTTGCGGTTACCATTTTAATCATACAAATAACGTAAATTTCAAGTTTGCCCATCAGAACACTACAGAAAGCTGGTATAAACATATGTAGCGACGCGTGGGTCGCTTCGTGTCGTTTTTCCGGAATTTAGTACAACCCTGTCTGTGGAAGCGAGTTTTTAAACATGATCAAATAACTTTTATTCAAAAGATTCAAGTTGACGAAAACTATGAGGAATTTTATGGTCACCATAATGATCTCAATGAGAAATTTTCTATTCCTTTGTGTGATATGAAGCTGGATGTGTTTGATGCTCGTTAGTTTGCCTGTTGGTTCTGTTGTTGTATACCTTGTTCTCATTTGAGACTTGTGACATTACTTGGATTGACCAAGATTTACATCGCAGGTGTTGTCGATAAAGTAGAAGATGCATACTTTACCAACCGAAATGCTATTGAGGAAGCCAAGCAGAACATCTCCATTACATTATTCAATTTTAAAGAATGTAAAGATGGAGAGTTGGAGAGAGGTATTTTACAAGGAGAATCTCTTTCAGGGTAAACTTTAAATATGCCAGGCAATTGTGCCATGGAAAACGAAACTATTCGGTGTGGGGAACAGAAGGCAAAGTGATTCAGTTAGAAAATGTAACTCACGAAAAGGACCTTGGTGTCATAATAGATGAGGACTTGAAAACTCATATTCATTCAATGGTGAACAAAGCGAACAATATATTTGGACTTATTAGAAGATCTTTTGTTTATTTAGACGAATCAATGTTTAAACAACTGTTTAAAGCTTTAGTCAGACCCCATTTGGAATATGCTGGAAGTGTATGGAATCCATTCAAAATAGAAGATATCAATTTGATTGAAAATGTTCAGAGATGAGCAACAAAGCTTCTTCATGGTTTCAAGAACTTAACATATTCCCAACTTTTGGAGACACTCAATCTTCCAACACTTGTTCATAGAAGAAAGAAGATTTGATAAATGTTTTCAAAATAGTTAAAAGTATATATGACAGCAGGGTAACTGGGAACTTTTTTCAGATGGACACTCCTAGAAGAACCAGAGGCCATTCTTTGAAGATCTATAAAAATTGATGTCGACTTGAAAGCAGGAAGAATTTGTTCACATACAGGGTGGTAGATCCTTTGAACAATTTGCCGCAACATGTCATTAATGTCCAAACTGTTATAGAATTTGAAAAACTGCTTGATGAGCTCAGGAAAGATAATCGTTTCTATTATAATTAATGAATCACAAACTCAAGCCATTACACCGAACTGTTAGTACACTCTACTGTTATTTTCATGTTTATATTTGATATGGATTTAGACTAGAGGGTTTTTTTTAGAAAGCCTGCGTCTATAATTTATCCTAATAACTGATATCACAGAATTATGAAAAGTCAATAAATATATATAAAGACCTACCATTAAAGACTGTATCATTCCATGATGAACAGACAAAACATTCCTCTGCTTCGCACGGGAACGCCGCCCTAAAGGACAACGACAACGCGGAAGTTAAATCGAAAAGGGCCGTTTTCTATTTTTGGTTTGACCTAAAAACAGTTCT
Source organism: Ylistrum balloti (assembly GCF_031769215.1). Taxonomy (NCBI): domain Eukaryota; kingdom Metazoa; phylum Mollusca; class Bivalvia; order Pectinida; family Pectinidae; genus Ylistrum; species Ylistrum balloti. The sequence continues at coordinate 8,282 of NW_026781903.1, forward strand.
ATATTTAATTTGTTTATGCGATAAATGAGGGCAGGCCTTCTCATCTTCTTTGCTTTCTGGATAATTTCGAATAAAACCTCTCGATGCCTTTATTAATATTTACAGGTCCGTTCCGATATAAGTCTGAAATGTTACTTTGAACGAAACATGATCGGCTGATCTTCATAAATGAACAACCCATGGAAATTTCCAGTAACTAATGACGTCATCTTAGTTTTGATTTGTGAGTGTGACCATGTATGGGCGTATTTAATCGAATATTTAGTCAGCTTTTAGAATTATTCTTTAGTTTCGTAACGGGGAAAATTACAACAGATAGCACCAAAACAGGAAGTGTATTTTTTTCGGCATGCGCACTTCTGTACTTTCGGTTTCTATTAATATATTTCATTCAACATAATACTTTGCTGGTATATAACATGTGTCACGGAACTCCAATACTTTGCATTCCGAAAGACTTTGTTGAATGATTTAATTAGGATGGAATTTCTTTTATCATTTTTATTAAGTCCTGATTTCCACCTGTAGTTTAAAAGGTATATTCAAACTCGAAATCCTTCGGCTGCAATAAGTACACTGTAAGTACGGTACAGTAGTCTACATTGTACGTGTGTATGTGACTCGAGCAATAATTTTGGTATCGTATCCCCATTTTAGACAATGACTAGTTCTCATGACAAAAAAATGAGAGAAAATATCAACTGTTCATAGCTGTTTATTAACAAATCCATATAACATGTTAATTCAAGCAATATGAAAGAAGCATAAACGTAAAATAATAACTGTTTTAACTCAATAATTAATTATGTTATATGTATGTGTTTACATCCATCAGAGAGATGCAGTAAGTAAAGAACACCCATATCAGAGGCATATATATAACACATGAGATATACATACATCTCTGCCCTTATTAAATTGCAACACAGACAATGTGAACAAGAACTACACTCTCACACATCATGTTCTGGTTCTATCTGTTGTAATTTCAATATTACAACAGATACCACCAGATCTACACTCCCTCACATCATTTTCTGGTTCTATCTGTTGTCATTTCAATATTACAACAGATACCACCAGTCTACACTCCCTCACATCATTTTCTGGTTCTATCTGTTGTCATTTCAATAATACAACAGATACCACCAGAGCTACACCCACTCACATCATTTTCTGGTTCTATCTGTTGTCATTTCAATATTACAACAGATACCACCAGTCTACACTCCCTCACATCTTTGTCTGGTTCTATCTGTTGTCATTTCAATATTACAACAGATACCACCAGATCTACACTCCCTCACATCATTTTCTGGTTCCATCTGTTGTCATTTCAATATTTCAACAGATACCACCAGTCTACACTCCCTAACATCTTTGTCTAGTTCTATCTGTTGTCATTTCAATATTACAACAGATACCACCAGATCTACACTCTCTCACATCATTTTCTGGTTCTATCTGTTGTCATTTCAATATTACAACAGATACCACCATCTGTTGTCTACACTCCCTCACATCAGATCTTTCACATCTGGTTCTATCTGTTGTCATTTCAATATTACAACAGATACCACCAGATCTACACCCTGTCACATCATTGTCTGGTTCTATCTGTTGTCATTTCAATATTACAACAGATACCACCAGATCTACACCCTGTCACATCATTTTCTGGTTCTATCTGTTGTCATTTCAATATTACAACAGATACCACCAGATCTACACTCTCTCACATCATTGTCTGGTTCTATCTGTTGTCATTTCAATATTACAACAGTTCTATCTGTTGTCATTTCAATATTACAACAGATACCACATCATTGTCTGGTTCTATCTGTTGTCATTTCAATATTACAACAGATACCACCAGATCTTCACTCTCACACATCATTGTCTGGTTCTATCTGTTGTCATTTCAATATTGCAACAGATACCACCAGATCTACACCCTCTCACATCATTGTCTGGTTCTATCTGTTGTCATTTCAATATTACAACAGATACAACCATATCTACACTCTCTCACATCATTGTCTGGTTCTATCTGTTGTCATTTCAATATTACACTCTCTCAACAGATATCTGTTGTCATTTCAATATTACAACAGATACCACCACTCTCACATCTGTCACATCATATTACAACAGATCTGATCTACACCCTGTCACATCATTGTCTATCTGTTGTCATTTCAATATTACAACAGATACCACCAGATCTACACCCTGTCACATCATTTTCTGGTTCTATCTGTTGTCATTTCAATATTACAACAGATACCACCAGATCTACACTCTCACACATCATTGTCTGGTTTTTATTTGTTTTCATTTCAATATCACAACAGATAGAACCAGATCAAGACTCTCTCACTGCCTTCACTGGCATTTGATTCCTAATTTGCAGCCCACCATCATAAGAAAGTAGGATGTTCAAGTTTGCCTTTGGTTCTGGTCCATGGTCAGTCCATTTTGTTACCACTTTTTTTTCCATTTTTTTTGTAGGTTCCCCTCTCCCGTTGTGCATTGTACTGTCTTTCGTTATCACTATTTTTCAGATATTACTGAATGAATCTTTTTTCACATTTGATATGTAGGCCCATCTCGGTTCCTAGTTGTCCAATTGTCTTTTTTTGGGCTGATTCAAGAAGCAACATGGCCGCTGGCCGCCATCTTGGATTTTGACTGGCAAGTTGGTTATCACTATTCTCCAGAAGTACAGTATGAATGTTTTTCAAAATTCACAAGTAGGTTTCCCTTCCTTCCTAGTTGTGAATTGTACTACAATACTTCGTATGCTTGTAATAACCTTGAATGTCACAATCATTTGAAATACTTCACTGCACATGAATAGTTCTCAAAAATATTATGATACAAAAATAATGCTACTATTGGTTATTCAGATGACGATGACACTTGGTAAAAACGCTCACTGATACTGAGCAACACATATGGGGCAAATGTAGTCACTCCTCGGAGCATCTTTAAGTCCTACACAAGGCAGATGTGACCATCTCCCACAAACGTTGCATGCAACCCATGTTGCTCTTTTTGGGGAGGTACAGCCCACCATGTCACATTTGCTCCTTTGAGAAGGAGGCTCTTCAGATGCTGCAAGTAGTTTGCACCACACAAACTCCCTCATGTTCAGAGAAAGGGAATGTGAGACATCCTTAAGGTCCATATTCTTGGACAGCGCAAGAGCATTCTGTAAAACAAGAAAACTAAACATTACATAAACTATTTAGATTCATGTCTGTGTTTAATGTTACATATGTTAAAACTTAAGTTCACTGTAAAAGCACTAAATGACATCATTGAACAGTATTAGATTTTTAAATTACAACTTCCATGATGGTCAGTTCAATAGTTCTATTATAGTTCAATCCAACCATAAATTTGTAACAAGAGACCCAGAGGACCAGTATCGCTAGGCATAATAACAAGTTGGCAAACAAGGGATCTAAGTGCTTTTCTTTTCCTTAAACAATGCTTCAAGATGTTCTGGTCACTAGAATAGGTCGTGTAAACAAATTTGACACATCAACCTTTAATATGGGTGATAGTTTTTTTATCAACTTTGCTGGGCTTCCTCTATGGAACCTTCCATGTAAATATAACTTTAAATGTTTAAGTTAATCATCAGAAGTTATTTCAATGATTTAACATATTTCATTCTAATACGGGTCAAGGTCATTTTTCTTACAAACTTCATCCAAGGAACCTTTCAGCCAAATAGCATGTTCCTGGGCCTTTTGGTTGTTGCAATAATAAGTTGTTTAAATAGAAAACTAGAAAATGTCTGTAAGACATAGATGCCCCCGCCCCCATGTAAATCAATTTTAAATTGTACATAAGATAGGGTTTCTTTGGGATCTATTAATACCAACAGTGACCTCGACCTTGGAAACATTGAAATCCTCACTGCCTGAGGTCTCTCAATTAATTTTATATTTGTATGAAGTTTGATAATTAAACTAGCTTCTTTGTGTCCAAAAAACCCTATATACCAAATTTTGTATAACTCTGATGATGTTCATGATGTTTCGAGTTATCTCTCCCTGGTGGGGAATTAGTTTTCTATTTACAAAACAGACATCACTATGCAGTTTGTAATGGCACCAAACCCCTTTATACCAATTTTCCGCAAAATAGGACATTAATTCAATTTTTGGTGTAAGAGTTATCTCCCCATAGTAGAGGGTTATCTTCCCAAGGTGGACATTTTGTCTTTTTGAAAAACAGAGGTAACCATTGTCTTCCTTATGCCTTAAAACCCACAAGTACCAAATTATGTAGAAATCAGATGATGTTCATCTTTTTTCAGTTATCTCCCCCTGGTGGCCATTTGTAGAATGCCGAGAAACTCAACACTGCATGAGGTCTTTCCATACTTGATGTTTGTATGAAGTTTCATGAAAATTGGTATATACTGTTATATACTGATTTGGGAAGCGACGGGACGGGACGGACCGACATGGGCAATGCTATATGCCCCTGGCAATAAATGGCAGGGGCATTAAAATAGTATAACGGCCAGACGGACGGTATGGTGCTTGCAATGGCCTAAGCTCACTTGGCCTTTTGGGCTGGATGAGTTAAAAACATAATTTAAAAAATAATCCAGGTTTATGACTAGAGTTTAATGCAATTACCGTATCTCATAATTATTTTCTAACAATTATGTCAATATCATAAGGAGTTGCGGTTTTCAGCTCACCTGCACGAAGGGCAAGTGAGCTTATGCCGTGGTGCAGCGTCCGTCGTCCGGCCGTCCGTCTGGCGTCAACTTTTCTATTCAACCAACTTCTTCTCTATAACTAGAAGGCCCAGGCTTCTGATATTTCGCTTGTAGCAAGCTGGGATGAAGCCCTACCAAGTTTGTTCAAATGAATGACGTTATCATCCCAGCATGCATCATGCCAGATTTCATCATTTTTCATCCTGGTGAATTTGAAGTAGTTCAAGGTCATTCATATGAAAAAATTTAACTTCGTTTAATATATAGCCCTTCGTCCAGAAATACAGGCCTAATATTAATACTCTAACCTTTCAGTTCTTGAGAAGAAGTTGTTTGAAGGGGAAAAGATTCTGTTTGGTGCATAAAGAATGGCACACAATGACAGCTGATGCATATCATCTTAAACTTTATGGTTAGATGACCTAAAAAGAAATTTATTTAGACTACTAGTCTCAGTTATGGTAACAAATCATCAGTGCATATCTTCTTGCAAATGAAAGTACAGGTATTGCCTGAAATCAGTGTTCATTATACTAACGTTTGGTAGTACGTCTTCTCTTGGCCCTAGTTGGTAACTGTTTCAAAGACTCTTTGTTGTTGGGAAATTTTCTCTTTTTAGTAAAGATCTTGGCTGGTGCAGGCTGCTCCAAAAGCAAAGTTCCACTAGCTGGACATTTCTGTCTCAGTTGATCAGCTATTGCTGACAGCTGCTCCCTCACTTCCTCCATCACCTCCATAGAATCTGCGATGTAGGAAAGGTTACGGATATACTGCAGCAGCTCCCTGACCCGCTTGGCAGACTCCCCTAGTGAAGGCCCATGAGGATGCTTCTGGTCTTTGACTTCTATGTCCTCTCTAGCCTGGCATGGAGCTGGTGTGGTATTTCCTTGGGATTCCTGAGGGGTATCTTGGAACTCTGTCAGGTTTACACAATCCTCATCAATGATGAAATGAGGGTTGTTTATGTAGAATTCTGGCAAGGAGTTCCAAGTAATATCACCTGCAAAATGGCACATCAAAGCACAGAAATGTTTGCAAGGAAGATGTGTTTTCATAAATTCCCTGCACTCACAAGATGGCATAATGGATTCTCCACCCAAACTGACTCTGTAGACACGTGACTGATGGCTAGCTGACTGCACTAGAAACTCTGTATCTGTCACCGAGGTGATCATGCTGGCAGTGATGTCTGCACACTTTTGTGTGGCATCCCTGATGTGCTGTACAAAGTACCTGGGTCGGTGGTGGAGCTCTTTTGGAATGGAGACAGATGGCTCCCTCCAACCAGCTGACATGGTAACATTGCTCTGAAGATATCTGGAAAAGGTAAAATATTTACAGGTAAATTAATTGAAACCGTAGCAATGGTAGGAGCTAAGATTGCGGAATGTAAAATGCATGCTGGTATTGATGATATTGAGAGAAAAGTTTATCCTAATTATATCCTCATTTTATCCTAATTCTTTTATGTGTAATATACACTGCAAAATGTTCAATATTATATCATAAAATAAACAGGAGTGACATGTCTATGAAATTCTATACCATATGTCATTAATCTCACTTGTCTTTGGTGTGGAGCATCATTAGGTTAACAGACTTACCATGTCAGCGCATCGTATTTACATACTTGTCTGAGTAATTCAACAAAACGTCATTACCCGCCGGTAATTTGGCTTAAGAAATAGTAAGCAGAATATGCTTGTACTTCAATGAATCATTTCATTAATTGCTTTTGTTACCTTATTTTATTAAGCAATAGGTATTATTGGTTAATCTCTAGTTAAAAAATCCTACAAGTTTACAAACAGAATGATTGGCAGTAACAGTTAAATAACAAGGCAAGCACACTGTAACAAACAATCTTCAATTCATGTAACAGCAGTAATAACATCAAATAGGACATTTCTGATTATTAGTGCATAACACATGATTTTGGTCATATTTGACATTGGATGGTGGATTAATACATATACAACACCAAACACAAATAACAAGTAAATTCTCAATCTGCAGGTTTCCTTTAGGGGGTTCATTTTAAGAGTTATATTCAACACTGATTTTTTTATATTCACTTGCTTTCCTTCCTTTGGATTATTATAACAAAAACCCATAACCATTTCAGCTTAAAAAGAATTACTAGTCTGAGAGAAACTGTACTTAAAGTGTTGAATGGAAGTAAAAAGAGTGATATTATACAGATGTTTGGTGAGTTGATGGGGTAGATAAATGGTGATCAGAAATACTGTTAAAATGAATTATTCAGTAGAGTGCCGCATATTCAAACTATACGAGATGCATGTCAGTGGATTTTGGTTTGGTTCTTTGGCAATACACATACACTCACAACCATGCCGTATGTTTAAGGGATGAATGAGGTTCACAGCTTTGACACCTAAGAAATTGGGATATGCAGCACTCTATTGCAGAACTGAAATATAAAGTGATGAGTGAGGAAATGGGAAAATGTGAATAGAGATGAATCACACCAGACACCAAGCAAAGCTGACACCAAGGCACACAGTTTTTACAAAATACTAGTATTACTTACCAAAACATTGAAAAATACTGAAATTTCAAACATTTATATCGGTATGTGAAGAAAGCATTAAATATTCCTTATTATATTATACTAATTCAAAAACTAATCAAGCAGATAGCAAAGTGACTTCATTCAAAAGAGCTACACAAATCAAACAGTACTTGTTTTTTTTTTAATCTGCTTATCATGTTTTCATTTATTTTTTTTCTCGCTACAAGAATCCCTGAAAAGCTTTGAATTAAATGTAAAATATATGCCATGTTTTATTTATGAAGAGACATACATGCAGTGCTGCCAACCTAGAGTCATGTAGTATCTAATTATTGCCCTTCAGGGGTGACAAGGTATTTTAAAGGGTTTACTGCATAGTTATCACATTTGTATGCATTTGTATAATGTTCCATGTTATGTTTGAACACTGTTATTACAAAAGCTTAAGTCCAAAAAATTATCTTAATTCTTTCAAATTCTTTCTGAAAGTCTGAAAATATGGGTAATTATTTTTTTAACAAGTTACACAGGTCAACACTATGGCCAGTATCTGGTTGACAACACATATCAAAACCACATCGTGACTTACTTTCGATATGAATCCACGAAAAAATCGTCTACAAGGAGGGTCATCAGACTGGACACAGTCTTCATGGGTAGTGATGCAAGGTATTCATACTTAAACACCTTGTTCTGTGCTTCAACACCATTGTTGGTGTTTACAACCAGAGTGAGACCATCTCCTCTATAGGCCCACACCCACATCTTTAAAACAGAGGAAATTAGAATAAACTAAAAATATTTCAAAACTGGCATGTATCTACTCATGTTGAGGATTATTAATCAAAGATCAGCTAAAAATCATGTGATCTGTGGAATTTGTCATGATAATCAAGAAATGTCTCAAGCAGAAGGCTTCTACTTGGATGTATGAAAGTATGGAAAGACAGGTAAATCAAAAACAGCATCTGGAGTTACTGTTATCGCTATAATTCACAGTCTTAGGCTTCTTATGATATACAGTAATCATAATAGTCAAACTCTTTTCGGAGCAGATCAAGTTACAAACTCCTTAACTTGTCCTTCCGTACCAAATACTCGTGGCAACTTCATTTCGCGTTTTCAAAGTCTAATTGGGCCAATTTAATTTTGTGACCGTCCAAGTTAAAATCACTCAAGCGTATTGGCTTCGGTAAATACCTGTCATATTGAAACTATTTCACAGCAATTAATTTTTGCAAATTTTCATTCAACGGGAAATTAGCGAAAATAAATCGCACACGAAAATGTTTGTTTACAGTATATCATTGGTCTACACTGCCTAGCTACAGAGGTAATGAATAGTATAAGTATCCCTTATTTACTACAATGTATACAAAATTATATTGCTGTGCTTCGATCTTTTATTAATTAATATTACCTTGTGTTTATCATTGGCTAGCCATTGCCCATTGATATATTGACGAAGCTTTGGCTGACTCTTCCATATTTCACTGTCATGAAGGTTCTTCAAATTCTTGTTGAAATCAGCTTCAGTAAATGACTCTGCCACTGACTAAAACATAAAATTTTCTCTCAAATCAACATTTGTTAATAAACCCTAAGCTCTGTCCTAAATTAGATATGTGTACATGATATTTACATGTTGAATTAATTGCTGATCTATTCAGGCATAAACTTACATTTAATAACTCTGAAGTTTGATCTTGACTTGTCACATCATGCTTTGAGGCAACCAACCATCTGTGCCAGGCTTGTTTTCTATGAAAGTCGCATATGAAGATGTTTGAACCTGTTAACATATTAAAGATAATAATGTTACATTTCAGCTTTAAATTTATTTCTGTTATTTAAGACTACATGCAACAGGATCTTCCTGCAGCTTCTTTATTATTCCAGTTGCCACTTACAATGTCTATGAAAGCAATCTAAGTCTTACAGGACATGTTTTTTTGTTAAGAAAAAAACAACTCTTTTTTATTATATTCCTGCCTGACATACAGGCACAATATGGAAAAAGTTAGGTCACATGAATGTTCACACCTAAGATAAACATAAAACTGACCTGGGAAAACATTCTGAATGGCATTTGCTTCTACCTCAGAGGAATCTATCATGAAACCTTTACAGGTCCAGTTTGGATTGTTATCCTTGATGACTTGTAAAGCTTCTGCTACTGAGATGGAGTCTTCTCTTTCTGTGATGAAAGCACCAACAACACAGAAGCCATCATTTGTCTGAACACACAGAAAAAACAATGGCAATGCATACTTTGTGGTTCTGTATGTGGCATCCAGATACACAAGCTCCTTTCCATACCGTGAAAGCAATCTTCTCTGCCAGGAAGACTGGTAAATGACTAGGAAAGACTGATCTTCATTTACAACAAAGCAGCCACCATCCTCTTCAAAGTCATCTTCAATGACAGGACGCTTCACAAATGATGACTTTCGGAAAGTCCACATGTCATCTGGACGCTCCTCTTGCCACACACGTATTTTCTCTTCCAGGTCTTCCTGGTCAATCAGGCTGTGCAATGTTTTGCGCCTCTGCCGATATATAATTTTTCTGAGGTCATCTTTGCTTGGATAAAATCGCCGATTTGTGACTCTGGGCAACTCTCGGTCTTTGAAGAGATCTTTTATGTAGATCTTAAGGTGTCGATGCATTTCTTTTGGATTATAGACCCCTTCATCTACAAGCTTACAAATTTTCTTCAGAACTCTTTCATCAATTGGGGATTTTAAATCAGCAGCCTACAAGAGGACAAAGTACATCACATGACATAACAATAACTATACTAGCAAACTACCAAAGTCAGGAAGGGCCCCGCTGGCTGCTTTTGTCTCACATAATCAAAAATCGTTATAAAATGTACTAACGGAAAGGTTTTGTCACAAGGAACAGTGATATCAAGTATGAAAGCCAGATAGAACCAGCGAATGATGTGAGAGAGTGTATATCTGGTAGTACCTGTTGTAATATTGAAATGACAACAGATAGAACCGGACAATGATGTAAGATAGTGTAGATCTGGTGGTATCTGTTGTAATATTGAAATGACAACAGATAGAACCAGACAATGATGTGAGAGTGTAGATCTGGTGGTATCTAGATCTGGTGTTGTATGACTTGTAATATTGAAATGACAACAGATAGAACCAGACAGATCTGGTGGTATCTGTTGTAATATTGAAATGACAACAGATAGAACCAGACAATGATGTGACAGGGTGTAGATCTGGTGGTATCTGTTGTAATATTGAAATGACAACAGATAGAACCAGACAATGATGTGAGAGAGTGTAGATCTGGTGGTATCTGTTGTAATATTGAAATGACAACAGATAGAACAGACAATGATGTGAGAGAGTGAGATCTGGTGGTATCTGTTGTAATATTGAAATGACAACAGATAGAACCAGAGATGTGTGAGAGTGAAGATCTGGTGGTATCTGTTGTAATATTGTGTGAGAGTGAAGATCTGGTGGTATCTGTTGTAATATTGAAATGACAACAGATAGAACCAGACAATGATGTGTGAGAGTGAAGATCTGGTGGTATCTGTTGTAATATTGAAATGACAACAGATAGAACCAGACAATGATGTGTGAGAGTGAAGATATGGTGGTATCTGTTGTAATATTGAAATGACAAAATGACAACAGATAGACAACAGATAGAACCAGACAATGATGTGAGAGAGTGAAGATCTGGTGGTATCTGTTGTAATATGGTGGTATCTGTTGTAATATTGAAATGACAACAGATAGAACCAGATAAAGGTGTGAGAGAGTGTAGATATGGTGGTATCTGTTGTAATATTGAAATGACAACAGATAGAACCAGAAAATGATGTGTGAGAGTGTAGATATGGTGGTATCTGTTGTAATATTGAAATGACAACAGATAGAACCAGACAAAGGTGTGAGAGAGTGTAGATATGGTGGTATCTGTTGTAATATTGAAATGACAACAGATAGAACCAGACAATGATGTGAGAGAGTGAAGATCTGGTGGTATCTGTTGTAATATTGAAATGACAACAGATAGAACCAGACAATGATGTGAGAGAGTGTAGATCTGGTGGTATCTGTTGTAATATTAAAATGACAACAGATAGAACCAGAGACAATGATGTGAGAGAGATGAACCAGACAATGATGTGTGAGAGATCTGGTGGTATCTGTTGTAATATTAAAATGACAACAACAGATATCTGTTGTAATATTGAAATGACAACAGATAGAACCAGACAATGATGTGAGAGAGTGTGTGAGATTAAAATGACAACAGATCAATGATGTGAGAGGTATCTGTTGTATCTGTTGTAATATTGAAATGACAACAGATAGAACCAGACAATGCTGTGAGAGAGTGTAGATCTGGTGGTATCTGTTGTAATATTAAAATGACAACAGATAGAACCAGACAATGATGTGAGAGATTGTAGATCTGGTGGTATCTGTTGTAATATTAAAATGACAACAGATAGAACCAGACAATGATGTGAGAGAGTGAAGATCTGGTTGTATCTGTTGTAATATTAAAATGACAACAGATAGAACCAGACAATGATGTGAGAGAGTGAAGATCTGGTTGTATCTGTTGTAATATTGAAATGACAACAGATAGAACCAGACAATGATGTGAGAGGATGTAGATCTGGTGGTATCTGTTGTAATATTGAAATGACAACAGATAGAACCAGACGATGATGTGTGAGAGTGAAGATCTGGTGGTATCTGTTGTAATATTGAAATGACAACAGATAGAACCAGACAATGATGTGAGAGAGTGTAGATATGGTTGTATCTGTTGTAATATTAAAATGACAACAGATAGAACCAGACAATGATGTGAGAGAGTGTAGATCTGGTGGTATCTGTTGTAATATTGAAATGACAACAGATAGAACCAGACAATTATGTGAGAGAATGTAGATCTGGTTGTATCTGTTGTAATATTGAAATGACAACAGATAGAACCAGACAATGATGGGAGAGAGTACAGTAGATCTGTTTTAATATTTAGATGATAACTTATAGAATATTTTTTGTTTAATCATTGATATATTGCATTTTATATAGAAATGTACATATGATTGAATTATCCAAAGAGAATATTCTATTTCTTTTGTAATTGCATTTTCAAAAATGATTAATATAAATTACAAGTATGATTGTTAGCTTTTTACAAGAATATATAACACATATATATGGCCTATACTTGATACTTACCATTCCCAGGATGTGATTTTTGTGTTCCTTTGGGAGATCTATATATATGACTTTGCGTTGTTCAACCTGCTCATAGCAGGATGAATGAAGGTCATTTCTCAGTTTTGTTGACATACCTTCACGCCAGTACCTTGTATCCTGTGGAACCTAGCAAAATTGAATGGATCAAAATGTATACTCAACATCAAAAAGTAGATATTATTCAATGACATTATCTATTTTTGACAAAATGACTGGGGATCATGTCAGTGCTACAAATATGTATTGGTATTACTAGATATTAGTATGTAAGATGTATTAGGTTAGACAGAAATATTGGAATTTAGGAAAAATGTTGGCAATGTAAAAAAAATCACAAATGAATTGCATTGATACCCGGTAATTGAAATATGTATCCTTACCACATTTTTTTTTTAATTAAAGTTTTGATGGTGATTAATTTTTGATTTTCTTCACTTTTACTGACAACTACCAGAACTGTTAAAGACAATTTGATACCTTGTACTGGTCGAAATGAATGACTTCCCTCATTACTATAGCCGCAGGACATCCTTTTTTTTTTGTACCTGTCAGCCTCTTCCTGCTTGACAGCAAGCTATAGCCATGTTCTCCCACCTGGCTTTGATTGGTGTCCTAAAAAAGTATGTCATCAATGAGGTTATACTCTGACCCTTAAATAAGTCTAACCTCCACATGATTGTTCTTACATTACTTTATTTAATTGTTTGTTAAAAAATGTATAATATAAACTAATCCAACATAATGAAATTGATATTGATTTGCTTGTAATAGAAAATGTCTTACTTTTGTTTTTTTGGTCCTGTGCTGAGGGCCTTGATGACATTCCATCAGTTTTAGGCCCACTATCATAAAAGGTGCACCATTTGATGGAATGTCACACTGGTGGGCAACCTTTCCTTCATCTTTGAATCGAACAAAATGGTCTTCAACTCCATTAAGTTCTGCAGACAGTAAATATACATTACAAAATACATATATATACACCAAACTGTTACTTCACTATTGTTTAACTGCATGATTTAACTTCCTTAAGCAGAAGTTCTCTGATGAGTTGGTACAAATACATATTAGTAGATAAATATTGTACTTACTAAATGTGTATGTGAAACTTCCCCTTGATCAAGACAACAAATTTTATATATGTATTAAAAGATATCTTTAAACGCTACCTCACATTAAAATTCTCATGGTGACTACAAACCTTAAATACACTTCATAACAGAAACTTCATGTATACAAACCCTGATCCTGTCAGAAAATTTGTTTGTTGATCGAATCACATAACAGTGCACATGTAGACTAAGGACTGCGGTACCTAAAAGTACTGGGAATATTCCTGATGTTACATGTTTGTCTTGAAATGGTGTACACTTCTGTCCTCAGAATATCAGAAATTTATCACAGTCCTCAATATTCCTATCATTTCTACTTGAATGACTTACCAAGACTAAAATGTCCAAAATTCTTCGTACATCTTGTCACAGAGTACGTAGTGGATGTCTGGTAGCAGAATTCACGAATAATGTCATTGCAGTCCTCAGGATCAGAAACCTGGCCATGGTAGGGGTCAGTAACATGATCAGCATCAAAATACTGTACCCACGGCAATTGTTCCGACATTCTATTATGTTTTGAGAAAATTAACCCGCAGATATCCCAGAATAAATATAAAAGCTACTTGAAGCAGTAGAAACACAATATTTCTTAACTGTTTTTAGTTCATAAGTTATATATATTGAGGTATCTAGAACACACAATACAGTTATGATGCAATCAATACAAGATTCTTGTAATATTAGGACTAAAAGGATAATGGTCATTTACCAATAATATTCCATCACTATTAAGGATAGAAGGATATTAAATGACCACTAATCGGTAAAATTTATATAAAATTAGAGAAAAATAGATAATGATCACATGTCAGTCACATTCCTGTAGTATAATGGTTCGCCTCACGGGCCTCGCCTCACTTCTACTTATTGCAATACTCATTCACCTCAATTAAGTCCTCTCTAAATGTAACTTAAAGTCAGCCAATATATTATGCTGTACACAAAGAAAGAAATTATCCGTGTCGATGTTTAGTTAAAAAAAACGAAGCTCTTGTAGAGTTAAATACCACGCCGGCTAGCTATACATGTATGTAGATACGATAACATACATATATTTATAAACCGAAAGTAAATCACTGCGCATGTAAGTTGATCAAACCGAAAGTACAACACTACGCATGTGCATTGATTACACTTCCTGTTCTGGTGCTATCTGTTGTAATTTTCCCCGTGAACTGCACACTGTTAATAATATTTTGCTGCTAATAAAAAAAAGAGTGTGTGTGTGGGGGGGGGGGGGGGGGGGGGGGGGGGGGTGGGGGGGTATATTAATCCAAAATATTTGGTATTAGACTCTACTTTTCAAACATGAATTGAGACTCTCTTGTAAAAAAAAAACACCAAAAGTTGTATTATACTTAATAATACTTAATATTACAAGTCAAAGTTCCATTAAAAGATCCTCTTAACTCAACCCATTAGAGTTATTCATTATAATTATAAAATATAATTACGAGGGATGTTCAATCTCCACGTGAGGCACGATAAAAACCAATACATACGTGTATACTGTTATTCGATATCTACACAACGGTGTATAAATGTACATTTAAGACTAAGTATAAGACATAAAATTTGCCATTTGAATACACGCAGTAGCAGTCATTGACCACTGTAGTTAAAATAGCTGGTAGAAGCGTAGAAAAGAAAGATGAAATACGGGCTTACATCAAAGCTCGCTCAAAACTTGGTTGTTCTATGAAGCAACTGATGACTGAACTTTCTACTGCTTATGGACCTTCTTGTGTGTCTTATTACACAGTTAGAGGGTGGAAAAAGAAATTTGAGTCAGGTGTAGAGTCCATCAAAAATGCACCAAAATCAGGTAGGCCAAAATCTGCATCTCGTAAAGAAATCGTTTCCAAAATAAAGGAAAGTATTGGAGATGGCAGATTTACAGTTCGTGATATTGCACGAAAGGTAGGCATATCACTATCAACGGTTCACTTTATTTTGAAGAAGCATTTCAAAGTTAGAAAGATTTCTGCTAGACGGGTGCCACGTTTGTTGACTGATGAGCAAAAGAGGAAACGAGTTAAAGCGGCCAAAAAGCTGCTTCAAATGTTTCCAAAATATGACAAAAAGCAGTTTGCCAATGTCGTAACAGGTGATGAAACTTGGGTCCATTATTTTGAGTCTGTCAGAAAGGTTAGCAATAAGATCTGGGCCACTAAACACAGCAAACGCCCAATAATAGTCAAACGGTCTTTGAGTGTAAAATAGGATTTGTATGCAGTTTTCTTCTCTGTTGTAGGAGCCGCAATAGAAGTGCATGTGAAAACGGGCAAAAGCATCACCGGAAAGTACTACAAAGACGTAGTACTGACGAAACTGAAAAAGTATTATAAAAAACGACGCCCTGCCACTGGTTTTAAACATATCCGTCTTCTACATGACAATGCCCCCACTCATACCACCGCGATAGTTACGGCGTTTTTGAAGAAAGAAAAAGTAACTGCTTTGCCCCCCCCCCCCCCCCCCCCCCCCCGTATTCCCCAGACCTTGCCCAATGTGATTTCTTTTTGTTTCCGAAATTGAAATCATTTATCGCCGGGCGGAAATACACGTCCCGACAAGCACTTGGAGCTGTCATTCATCAGTATCTTATTACTGTACCCAAATCAGCGTACAGTAACGCATTCAGGAAGTGGATACATCGGCTGAAACTTGGCAATTCTAGCCATGGGGAGTACTTCGAGGGCATGAAATGAGCACTTTTGGGCTAACTTGACATTTGAAGTCTCCAGATAGAAATAAGCAATGCTTTTAGAACATCCCTCGTATTTTATAGCATTGGTCCTGATGTTGACCGCTATAGTGAAAAATGTAAATTAAAGTTCTATATTGACCGGTGCAGGGTGGTAAAATAAAGTTGTATTATATCATTAATATAAGTACTGATATTGACCGGTACAGCCAGGGACGTAAATTAAAGTCGTATTATAGCATTAATATAAGTACTGATATTGACCGGTACAGCCAGGGATTAATACAGGTACTGATGTTGACCGGTACAGCCAGGGACGTCAATTAAAGTCGTATTATAGCATTAATACAGGTACTGATGTTGACCGGTACAGCCAGGGATGTAAATTAAAGTCGTATTATAGCATTAATACAGGTACTGATGTTGACCGGTACAGTCAGGGAAGTATTATTGTTATTATAACATTAATCCTTTCACCTCAAAGTAGGTCTATCATGTGTACAGAGTTGAAAAATTCAATATAAGTACTGATGTTGACAGGTAGCGCCAGGGATGTAAATTAAAGTCGTATTATAGCATTAATACAGGTACTGATGTTTACCGGTACAGCCAGGGATGTAAATTAAAGTCGTATTATAGCATTAATACAGGTACTGATGTTGACCGGTACAGTCAGGGATGTAAATTAAAGTCGTATTATATCATTAATACAGGTACTGATGTTGACCGGTACAGCCAGGGATGTAAATTAAAGTCGTATTATATCATTAATACAGGTACTGATGTTGACCGGTACAGCCAGGGATGTAAATTAAAGTCGTATTATAGCATTAATACAGGTACTGATGTTGACCGGTACAGCCAGGGATGTAAATTAAAGTCGTATTATAGTATTAATACAGGTACTGATGTTGATCCGTACAGTCAGGGATGTAAATTAAATAAAAGTTTTCATCTAATTTATATATGAAAGGATAAAATGTTAGATTCTATAGAATAAGATGTTTTCGACAGATGCCTTAAATATTTGTCCACATGTCATTGTGATAAGTTTAAAAAGGTTTTGAAGAAATCATTGATATGCATTGAACATGGTCATGCCTTTTATGCCTTTAAAGGTAAGTACGAAAGCGACAGAGGTCAAAATTAAATTGGAAGGAAAAAAAAGTAATAAAGACGATCACAAATGAAAGAAAGCCGTTATTTTGAGTTTTTAAAGTCGTTATTTGAAAGTCGCAATTTTAACTTTTGAATGTTGTAAAAACGAGTTCTTTTTCTCGTTATAAAAACTTTTGAAGGTCGTTTTTACGACCTTTTCCCCGTAGTACCGACTTCGAAACTCTTAATTAAGACTTTTTTAAAAATTTTTTCCTTGTAATTCTATTTTCACCTTTGTTGGCTTACGTAGGCTAGTGATTACAACACCGTTCCGTTTAACGACCAATCGTAACATTTGTCTCTGCAATGGGAGTGTTTTTCAACTAGCGCGTCCCTGATGCTGAGCAAGTTAAAGCAGAGTTCGCATGCAGAAAATCACACTGGAAATGATGTTGCTGTAAAAGTAAGTGTCTTCATTACGTTGTATACATTTCTTTATATAAAGGTAGAAACCAATACCTCATTTGATATTATTGCAGAGTTTGCATTCGCTAAACTACAGTATGTGTCAGATATTTCATTTGTGTGTTTGAAAATATAACAGAAAATGGAAACGATCGTTGTATGGAAATTAAGGTATTTTCGACCAGGAAAACTTGAGATATGAAATATTTTGCTACGGCGACGTTTAAAAATATTAGCTCGCTTTAGCGAAGTAACTGGAATATATCAAGGAGACCGAGATCGGTGTTTTTTTTTTTTTTAGCTTTATAAAGTATTTATATGTATATATACATGTATTGTATATGTAAGTACATATTCTACACATGGATTTGGAAATGAGTTTGCAGGTATTCCAATGTTACGTTTGATAATAAAAACTTAATCTATTTATTTCAGTCGCTGACAGAAGTGTATGGGGAAGCATGAATCAATATGTATTTGATTCCTTAAAAACTCTGCAGTCCAATCTGTCCAGATGTACCGACTGCTGTAGCGGAGATTATCTGTCAATCCACTGCCCTCTATGCCCAGTTTCAAGATACAAACCCCGGGCAGCAGCAAAAGTACGTGCACATTTGGAAGTGCATTGGAAAACACGTATAGAAGGTAGAAATGGTAAGCATTGAACTTTACCCATTCCTCATTGAAAAATTAAAATGACATAACCAGGGTTCATTTTTAAATTTCACTGATACCGAGTTATGGCGAGGTATGCTCTTCTCTGCCTCTGCTTCCCAAAACTTTGATTTTTGAAATGATTTAAATGCATAAGATGCTGCCCCGAATCTCTCTTATTTGTCAAAAACTACCGCCGGCAATCTACTCGACAATATTATTTGCAGTTTTACAAATCTACTGTAATTTTTATTTTATTTAATTTACGGATATTCGACTAATTATATGACCTTAGCTACTAGGTAATGTAACTTTTATCGTATATTATTATACCTCGTGTAAATCTCTAGGAATTTGATAGGTTCAGGGGCATGGAATCCTTTTCATTAAGAACCATCGTCAAGAAAACGGAAAATATTAAAAAAAAAAAAAAAAACATGACAAGAAAAGACATGCTTGCTGTTCGCTCTTTAGGGTCGCTGAAGCCTTCTGCGCAAATAAAGCAGATTGTAACATTGCAGCTCTCGATTTCGCGGATGACAATGCAGAATTGTGTAAAAGAAGTGATTAATGCTTCTGAAAATTTTACAAAATGTGAGGAATCTATATCAACACAGAATAATATTAAAAGAAGTGTTGAATTCTTGGTATATAATGTAATATTACGGTATTTTCATCAGAATTCTTATGAACTGTTTATGACATCGTGTGTTGTAAATGATTATATATATATTTTTGTATGACATGCCGACATTATAAAGTCGAACCGCGTCTATCTACGTAATACAATAGCCATATCTCATAATAGAAATATTCGAAATACAGGTTGTTTGAAAGGTACAAATAAAAATATCTACACGTTGGTTTACTTTTGTAAAGTGCATAAGGTAAAAAAATATACCTTTAGAGATTGATTTTGTCGGGCCATCGTAAATATTATATATGCATATTTTCATTTTGGGTTCACTGATATATTTACAATGAAAATTGT
Source organism: Ylistrum balloti (assembly GCF_031769215.1). NCBI lineage: Eukaryota > Metazoa > Mollusca > Bivalvia > Pectinida > Pectinidae > Ylistrum > Ylistrum balloti. The sequence goes on from NW_026781903.1 coordinate 27,853, forward strand.
GTGTGCACACACTTTATTTTCATTCTAAATATTAAAATGAACCCAAAATGGTGCAATGTGATGACATGTTTGTCTTAGATACTTCCATAATGTATAGTAAAAGTACTTTATTTGTTTTAAGCTTTGGACACGTTTAAAAAAATAAACACATCAGTTGATTGATTATAACGTTGTAGAAAATCGGTGAATGTGCTGTTAGAACTATCATTACTCTCACCTGAACGGCCATTTTCATCATTTTGTTCCCACGATACTCTAATTTTCAATCATCGTGCTCACTAATTACGTGATAAAATTTGTTTACTCAACAGATTCAAAATCAGGTTATGCATAATGACACTGCTAATCTTAACCACTGTACACTCACTGGACTACCATCCTCGATATCCAGGGGTTTCGCTCACCTCCGCTCGCTACAAACCCCTGGATATCGAGGATGCTGGACTACATTTACACAACTGACCTTATCTGACACTACTTTCTTATCGGCAATGACAAAATGACAAATCTGCTCCCCTGCTCCCAAATATAACAATCCGACGACCCAGTACACTCATTTAACCTGTCGTTATCACAGCCAATTAGATTATGTACTTGAACACATTTCAACAAATTATAAATAAACGTAAATATAGATCACAAGTATAATTAATGTGCGTTTTTACTGCCAGTCTCGGTTTTTTTTCTCAACTAACGTTTTTATTTTGATTAATTTGAAAAGTCAACGTAATATAAAAATTATAATAATACGGGGGAAAATCGAATTGACATTGACTTCAACAGGTTCCACTTGTGGAAATTTTGCATGTATTGACAAAAAAAAACATTTATTATTTTTTTTTTATCTCAGTTATGCTTAAAACAACAGCCAATTGTTTTGGCAGAACGTGTAATAAATGCATAACTGTTACTGCACACGTTCTCATTCGGTCAACTACTCAGCAAGGATAAGGAAGTGCTTTAGTTTTATTAGTGAATGCGAATCTGACTGAACTGAATAAAGAACAATGTTTCATAATCGACCTACTGGAATAAATGTTAGCTAAATTAAAGTCAAACCTGAATAACAAAATACTGATTTGAAGCACTATACATTATACTTTCCTTACTGCTTGCTGTTAATCTGTCCTTTTCCCTATTTTAATTCCCTACTGAGGATTTCAAATAAAAAAACGTTTTTAAATCCTCTTGTTGTAGACGCACTTTTTTAAAATAAGGATCTGCATAAATAGGGTTCTACAGTCAATATACTTTTGTGAAAAAATGCATAAGAAATATTTTGGAATGAAATGTGTGTTCTATTTATAATTAAAATATGATAATGAGCCAAAAATCTGGTAAAACCATAACAAATTACATATACATTTATGTGTTGACAAGTTAAATTCCCTGAACGAGACCAATAAACAATTTTTATACAAGACTACGTTTATAGAAGACTGCGAAAAAAAAATCTTTAATCTGCCCGATTTTAATCCCCTTAAATTCAATGATGATGGATTGCACTTCTTTTACCATTGCCCCATTAACCGATCGGCTAGACCAAAATTCTATCTCCAGATGGCGGATATATTTAAGCCAACTCTGCGTAATGTAACAAATTCTAAAAATATTATGTCTTCATCAAATACGATTATCATACTTCAGACATGTGTATTTATAACATAATCGGCCTGTTATCCATTGAATTCGCCCGTGTAATATTTTTTGCATATGTCACTTGTGTAATACACTGTCCTCCAAAAGTTCTGTTACACTTATAAAATGTTGATGATAAATCTTTAACCAAAAAATGCAAAAAAGATAAAGAAAAGACCAAACTTTTCATGAAAAAGGAGATAATGTGATTGAGATGACTTGTCCTCCATATGTGATTGAACTTGGGGTCTAAAAAGGTGGGGTTTGTCGTACTAAGATTTTTTATCAAAAAGTAAAATTGTAACAGAACTTTTGGATGGCAGTGTAAAAACTAGAGCGTTTTTCATTGGCTGTTCTGGGCAGAAATCGATTATGACGTCACAATATAAACAATGACGTGACGTAAGGATATTGAGGAATTGGGCTGAATCGATTATGAGGTCACAAAAAAATGACGTGACGTCAGGAGCTGAAAGATGGCGCAACAAAATGGCTACTTTCGTTTGATTTTTCGACCCCAATTTTACTTTTAATTGGTCAAAATGTAGGTTGTTTGAGTTATGTGATAAAAGTTTCTTAACTTTGTGTTCATTTCATATGATATTTTATGAAACTCGGCAAAGGCTCGCAAAAATAAAAACTTCTAAGACTCGTTTCATAAAATCTCATACGAAATGAATACTCATTTAAGATCCTATATTTATTAAACGATTAATACAGCGGAGAAAGACAGGTTCGATTTATTATTTTGTGTGCATTATATTTTTTCCAGTTGCAACAATATTCCTCATTTATTACCTCCCCTGTAATTGTATTGAGCTGCCAATTGTGACGTCATAATAACACAAGCCCATAATACACATTAATATAAGTTGAAATTAACATCATTACAAATAACGCAGATGTTATTTCATAACGACGTGTAGCAAATAATGCATATATTACGATGAAGTTTTGGTACACACATTTAAAGCGAGACCACGTGGTCAACTGACAGGTAATAATTTGGACGGCAAGTAGCCTACACATATGTATGTTACAGATTTGCCTATATTTGGGCATAAAGGCTTTGAAGAAATTGAAGATGCAAGTTTATCTGTAAAATATTTTCATATTCCTGTCAACAAAATCGTGCTTGATTACTGTTATTATGATGGAGATTAGATTTGCGTTTAACATTATTTCCTCATTTTTGGATGGAAGTCTTTACAAGCTTCGTGTGGTTAACAATTAAGACGTATGTTGTTTTAATTTAAACTGTTTTACGTTATTCTAGAAATACATAAGGTGTAACTTTAAATTTCACTTGAAATTTAAAACAATACATTTAGTTTGGGTATTTGCCTATTTTAGTGGTCGGATTATTTTCAGTCTTAAAGTTTTTATCTTAATTACACATATATTGTTATATGTTATACTACACTGTACAGTGAAGTTTTTCACTTTTTATAGATGTAAACTTAATCTATAAAAATTGCGCAATGATCACATAATATCGTTTACGGCATTTGCAGTATTCCTTTATTTTCGTGTATTCTGCCTCTATGTTCATTGCATTAAACAATAATTAATTGTTTAGTGTTAAAATGATCCATACAATCCATACAAATAGTATTATTCACTGTTTTCAAATAGTGAATACATATTTTGTGTTATTATAAAAGAGTTTTTTTCAGTTGTGGCCAAGGTTTTGGTACTTATATGCTATATATTGAATTTCAGTTGTAAGCTTTTTTATTTGTAAACATTCGGGCATATCAAGACATCAGTACCTGTATTAATGCTATAATACGACTTTAATTTACATCCCTGACTGTACCGGTCAACATCAGTACCTGTATTAATGCTATAATACGACTTTAATTTACATCCCTGACTGTACCGGTCAACATCAGTACCTGTATTAAAGATATAATACGACTTTAATTTACATCCCTGACTGTACCGGTCAACATCAGTACCTGTATTAATGCTATAATACGACTTTAATTTACATCCCTGGCTGTACCGGTCAACATCAGTACCTGTATTAATGCTATAATACGACTTTAATTTACATCCCTGACTGTACGGATCAACATCAGTACCTGTATTAATGCTATAATACGACTTTAATTTACATCCCTGGCTGTACCGGTCAACATCAGTACCTGTATTAAAGATATAATACGACTTTAATTTACATCCCTGACTGTACCGGTCAACATCAGTACCTGTATTAATGCTATAATACGACTTTAATTTACATCCCTGACTGTACCGGTCAACATCAGTACCTGTATTAATGCTATAATACGACTTTAATTTACATCCCTGGCTGTACCGGTCAACATCAGTACCTGTATTAATGCTATAATACGACTTTAATTTACATCCCTGGCTGTACCGGTCAACATCAGTACCTGTATTAAAGATATAATACGACTTTAATTTACATCCCTGGCTGTACCGGTCAACATCAGTACCTGTATTAATGCTATAATACGACTTTAATTTACTTCACTGACTGTACCGGTCAACATCAGTACCTGTATTGATGATATTAGTACAGCTGTATTTTACATCCCTGACTATACCTGGTCAATATCACTGTATGTATTTATGCTAGAATAGAACTTTTAATGATGCCTGACTCTACTGGTTAATAGCGAGCGTATGCAGGTTCAATCATTATCAAGAGAGACTTCTGACGCATCTGACCACTTCACATAATGTTAATAATATTGCCATGCATGACTAAAATATTTATTAATGCTACGCTCGCCAAACAGTAGCACTGTTATCATATTATGTATATAGCAGAGTGTATTACATAACGTTTTGTCTCTGATAAAGGTTATATTAACATCTTGAAGTCCTAAGTGCTGTTTTAGCTTTATTTTTGAACGACTCTTTTACGGTATATAAGAACAAACAGTATTTATTATTCGAACGCGCCGCAGTACCACTGGGGCCTTCCGGTACAGAGAGAGACGAGTACAGGCGCGGATGTACGCTGACAGGCCCTGATGAGATTTTCGGGTAGCAGTACACAGTTTCTCGACCCTTCTCGAAGGACCCGTTTCTCGGTGTGGCCATGGTTGTGATTTTTTTGCTCATTAGATTACCCCATTATAAAGGTTTTAATTAAAAATGAAAAAAAAAATCCTTGCTAAAATTGGTCCTGTCATGTTAAAGCGAACAATGTGGGGTTTCATTTTTTTCAGGATAATATTTTAGCTTTGTGTTGGAGATTACTATTTGGGCAGTCTCGAATCTGTGTCTACGCACCAAAAACTAGCTTTACAGGAAGTGAAATTTTCATAGTGTTCACATGTGGTCATGTTATGAAGAATTTCCGAGTTGGAATTTGCCGATTTTTGCTGATTTTTGCATTTTAGCATTTTTTTCAGTACTTTGTTACCATGACAGTGTTGTTGATTGTAAGATAGGTGTTTAGAATTAAATTTCTCCTATAAAGTTGTAGTGTTGGGTTGGAATTAGCAATATTTTTGCATTTTTAGCATTTTTTCAGTAGGTAACCATGACAATCAAATGTCAGAAGATAGACCGATTTCCCTTATT